>NC_085138.1:269553193-269572548 GCF_035046485.1 Aedes albopictus
GGAATTGTTCGAAGGAAAAAACAAAAAGTGACGCGTGTTTGTGGCAGCTGCGATGAAAATCTCGGTCGCGTTGCATATTTTCGAAGGAAAAAACTACAAGGGTATAGCCCTAGGGGCTGTACGGAAGGGTGACGTAGGACTACTATGATTTGAATAGTGTGATGAATCATGCTGAAGAGATATTATATCCTAGAACAGTATATGATAGAACTGCGTACTATAAATATTGCTCTTGTAACTTTTGCACCAGGGAGAATATATCTGATTTTCCAAAAATTCCTTTCAGAACCGATAGAAATTTCACCAAAGTTGGTTACGAAACTGTAGAACAGTATATTAATCCCTACACAAGATGAAACATTATATTAAATCAAATTCTGATCAAGTATAGAACATTTTGTTTGAAACGGTAAAAAATTAATTATTTCCGAACCGATTCATTCCATATCAACTATTCAAACCTGCATACTAACCCAACTCTGGGTTTTCTTGGTTCGTCATCTATCGGCAGCGGCCCCCCAGGTAATCGCTAGTTTCTCTTTTATTGAACTATGTTGTTGTCCTCGAAACTACAGTGAATGAATTTTTTAGAAGAATTTCAGAGGGCCAACCGTAGTTTTCGAGACCTTCAAGTTTTATTGGCGCTAATAGTTTGCAAATAAAATTGATGTAGATGTCAGATCCACACGCACAATATCTCTGCTTTTGCAGGTTTATACAGTAATAAATAGACGCGACAAAACGCGGACCAATAAGTAGTTAATTTTAAAATGTTTTAATAAGCGAACTTGTCAATTTGATAATCTTTCCCGTTAAATAATTGCCTTGATACCATTAATTTTATAAGAAATCAAGACATGCACAAAACATTCGAACATGTACATCGATAAACTTTTGCTTATTGGTGGACTGGATGTGCCAATGTTTAATTATTGAACTAAGTATTTCTATAAACCTTACACATTTCGTTTAGATTTTTCGAATATTTTGATTTTTGCGGACACAATATACATTGAAGTTTGGCTGGAAAATAATGTTCATTACTTCATTAAATTTGCAATTTTTCAGAGTAGTAAAATGTCTGAAAATTTGCGATCCACTCGCAAAGTTTATGTAAATTTATATGGAATGTATCATGAATGATACAAGAAGCTATTATATTTACACTATTCCACTTTATGCAACATTTTGGCTTGGAGACTGGGTCGGTTTTGACACATTTGTGACTCGGTGCATCGTCTTAGAAAATTATTCAGTTTACTCTTGTGGGAAACATTTTCGAAGCCCTAAGAAGGGCTGTTTAATTTTATTTGTTGTACAATAATCGTTCAATTATTGCATACTTAAGGTGAAATTCGGTAGCTGTTTATGTTAACCAAATCCAGAACGGCATTGGCGTTGGTGGCGTTGACTCAGATGGTGGTTTTCCAATGGCAAAGTGAAGCCGATGCCGCTGCTGTTGCTGCTCCCATGCTAAGACCAAGAGGCCGTGGGCCTCCAAAGGACTGGGGCAATCGGAGGCCCATTCTTCGGTAAACGATATTATTGTTGCTGCTATACTGGCACGGTTCGTCAAGAAGGGCCTGAAGAACGGCGTTCGGCGAGAAGGGCACGTTGGTTGCTCAAAAGGTAGAAGAATAAGAAGAAAGTAGTTAGAAACCGACTGGCGAGAAGAAAGGCAGTACCATAAATTTTCGAAGACTGCTGCCAAGTCTCCTACCTATTTATTTACCATTCAGTCCTTTTCAGACCTACCGATAGAAATTTCACTCAAAAGTTAATCATTATTTTCCGCACTGCGACTTCGTAGTAGTTGGTTTCTAGGGGAATTCGGTAATAACTCTTGCAGAAAATTCAGAATTGTAGCCCTCACAAGGACTGTTTAAATTTGATTTCGCGAAACCAAAGTGTGATCAACTTGCTGAAGAGATTTGTTCGACGATGGTGCTGGCTCCGATGTCGAAATTTAAATTCACGCGGAACCGGGTTAGCTTCGATGAAGTAAATAATTATTCCCAGTTGCTGTCTCACCCATCCGCTACTGCACTCAAGGTTTTTATATAATGGAAGGTTAAGCAGGTCGTTTAGTTTGTGGGGAAAAGCAGAGGAAGCCAAATTTCAAAGGAATTTGCTGAGGGGGGGTGTTTGTTTTCAGAATTTCTCACGATGAAAAAATAATGGCCGCTCAACCAGTTTTGACATCTAAGACTACCTTAGAATATGTAAATACCTTGACTGCACTGGGAAAATGCGAATGAATCACCGCCATCTGTTTGATTGCCGGCGGTGCGTCCACCGCGCCCAGCGGTGCTTTTGCAGTAGTTTGTTTCAAAATGTTGGCACTTGCTAGGAAAATTCGGTATTAACTCCTGTGGAAAATTGGATTTATAGCCCTTAGAAGGACTGTTTAAATTTGATTTCGCAAAATCAAATCTACTCGAAATTTTGGAGATCACTTGCTTCAACGATGGTGGAAGTGCAAATGACGCGCTCCGATGATGAAAATTTCACCACCACCGGCACCACCGCAACTGCTCGGTTTGTAGCGATGCGTCCGTCCGTCCGTCCGTCCGACCGACCATCTTCCGCGCTCGACAGTGTGACGAAGAATGGGCAAGCGAAACGCAAAAGCGCTCTCTCCGACCCCACCGCACACGACGACGCACGGAAGAATACTGATCCAAAACGAGGAAGAAGATTTTAATTTATACTCCGCGAGCGCGCTCCGCTGAAGCGTTCTCCTCGAGGCATCGAAGAAGACTGATGGAAGATAAGAAGAAGCAGTAAGCTTTTAGGCACCCTACACACTACTCAAACCGTTTGACCAACATTGCCACCGCCCCCCAAGTTGGTCGAACCAGCAAATGTTTCTGCAACCGTACGACGAACTGCCAATTCGTGTTGCACCAACATGTCACTTTGGTTGCACCAACATCATCTCCCATTTGAAATCGCACTATGTTTGTGCAACAACACTACACACGGCACGATCGGTTCGTCAAACATTGGCTCCGCCCACCGTTGGTTTGAGTAAAATCAAACTGGTTTGATTTTTGCCGACCAAACCGTCAACCGTCAAATCGGTTTGACGAACTGCCAAATCGGTTCGTCAAACAGCATCACACACGGTCAAACACAGCACCAACTCAACCACCAACCTGGGGGCGGAGTCAATGTTGGTCAAACCGTTTGAGTAGTCTGTAGGGTGCCTTCAGGTATCAGGTATCAGTAGGTCGGCTCAAGAGGCACGTTCTCCTCCATTTGGGAAATTTGTGCCATCGCCATGAATACGAGCCTATTCATCATTTACCTGAGGGAGAGCGGAGGGAGGAATAAGGGATGGGATAGGGAAAGGGAAGGTAAGGGAATAGGGTCGATATAATCGCATAAGCGTACCACAACGGGTTCAAACAGCGCCCGGAAAAGGGCACTGTAGAAAACGCATAAAGCGTAAAGTAAGCCTATAGCTACTTGCCACAACGGGTTCAGAACAACAGAACATCCTGAAGATTCAGGCTTCTTAGATCAGTTTCACTTAATCAAGTGTTTACCGAGTACTCGGAAACGCAGTTGCGTAAAAACTGGGTAGTTACATATCAAATGATTCAAAGTTCCACAGTCGGATTCTCAGCTAAGATATACAAATGAAGCAGCCTGTTGAGGCTTGTGATGGACAAAATCATAAGTAGGAAAACCACATTGAGTTATCTCAATTGCGTTTCTGCTACGAGATTCCTCAAAAGTCATGGCAAGACTCCCGCATGGGGGCATCCACAAACACTCAATTTCCTAATCGCTGCTTGACGTAATGCCGAGAAGAGATGTTGGTTTTTGAGCATTTGGTAAATCCAATTGGAAATCATTGAAAGATAAATAGGACAATCCATGCGGCTTCCAATATGGAATCGAAAGGTTCGTGTTCAAAAGTATCCTGGAAATCCAAGAAAACACCCAAACAAAATTATTTTTGAATGAATGCGTTTCCGATATCGTAAACAACATTGTGTAAACAAATCACAGTGGACTTTCCATTTTGGTAAGCATGTTGGTTCCCATGGAGAGGCATGTTTGCTAGAAAAACATCACGGGTGTGATGCGCGACAAAGCGTGCAAAGAAAGAGGTCAAATTGATAGATTTGATCTTCATACGAAGACATTATCCACTTACGGAATAAACTTGGCAGTATAATCCCACCAAGATTTGGGAATGGCAAGGCTGCAAACAAGTAGTTTTATCAAAACATTTTGGGGCTCGAGGCATGACACGCAAGACTGTCATTTCAATTTTACTGAAAGTAGCAAACATCGGGTCAAACGCAAAATGCGAAACCATATTGGTGTTAATTAAAATATTAAATCTACATAGAAATCCTCCCTACGAAAGTAAGGTTCTTGGACCAAAGCTGTTCTTTTATGCTGAAGATTGATCTGAGCTGTCATAACCATAGCCACTACCCAAACTAGGCACGATCAAACTCTTACAATCACAACACAAGAAAAAAGAGCAGCGATAAAAACCAATTCGGTATCGATTGAAGAGCGCCAGAGACGAACATACACAGAGGACACTGTGAAGAACGCATAATGCGAAGAGCCATATAGGTTATAATTAAAACTAATAAACAACATACTAATAATCCCACCCTTATTGAGCCTCGCAGTTGAGGCTTAAGAAGGATAGCAGATTATCTCGGAGAAACACAAGGTCAACTGCACCATTGCTCCGGTTAGCGCAGTAAGGGCAGAATACTGTGGGGGGCGCCCTAGTACTCCACAGGCTCCGTTTGTAGTTAGGTTTTTATTAGACCCCCCTAACCATTCATTCTTTGGCACGGTAAGCATAAAGCCGCATAACACCATGAATTAGGGGTCACCTGTTTAGTGGACTCTTACCACTGGATCAGGCGATCCGTAGTGTTATTCTTAGCCAATTGAGACAACCGCTACCGACACGGGGCGGAGTCAATGTTGGTCAAACCGTTTGAGTAGTCTGTAGGGTGCCTTATACGCCGCAAAAATTTGGATTCCCCTCTCGCACGTGATTGGCTAGATGAGAGAGGGGTCAAAATCAGTGATGCCATGCAGTTTTACCTGCAATCAAAGAGATGTAGCACAAGTTAATAATTATTTAACATTATTTAACTAATTCTAATATGTAGACAGCGCATTATTCATAAATTATCTTTGACTGTTTATGTTTTATACGATTTTCTTGAAGGCTTATTGGCCAAATCAGTAAATTAATTCAAATTATTGCGGTGGAAAATTATATTGAAGTTTGGCAACACCGGTCAATGATTTTCATTTCTTCAATCCAAAATGTTCTGAGTTGAAGAAAATTAATGATTTTTAATGTTCTTTATATAATTTAATTTATTTTAATTATTTCATATCACTCAGCTTCGGTAGATTCAATTTAAAATCTATCATAGATGCGAGAAAGCGCGATTTAATTCCACACGACACCTTCGTACAAGTTGGTTTTTTAAATGTCGGCACTTTCTAGGAAAATTCGGTAACAGCTCTTGCAGAAAATTCAGAATTGTAGCACTTATTAGGACTGTTTGAATTTGATTTCAAATGTGATCCACTTTCAGAAGGAATTTGGTCATCGAAGATGCTGGCTCCTTTTTTTTTTTTTTATCTAGTTCATTTATTTGGGGCTCAATCGCGTATAACGCTTTACGGAGCCGAGGATCTTTCTTTGTACTTAATAGTATACATTATACAGAGTAATAACTTTTTAATGATATCTGTTAGTAATGGGTGGAAGCCAGGGTACTCGTGGCAGCTCGAGGTTAGAAGGTCACATTTTGAGGGATGGACAGGGTAAGGAGTGGGCCAAAGGTTTCACTGCTGCTCATCCGGTGGTAAATCGCATCTTGCTAGCGTATTCGGTGCCTTGTGGTGTTGGTACCAACTTGTTGTGGGACTTGGTTTTCCGGATGGCCAGGAGCAGCTTGGTAACACAAAGAGGACAAAACAGAGAAAAAAAACTGAAGAAGAAAACACAAGCAAATTAAACTTTTATACCAGCAGAGCGAAGAAAGTCGAAAATACATCCCATGTATGTGACATCGCGGGTCCCCAACACATCTCTCACAAGAACAAAGGGTTGTCTACCTCGGGCCTCAAGGGTATCCAAAAGTAGCGCTCTGGAGGCGTCATTATCCGGGCATTGCCAAACTGCGTGGTCGATGTCATCATAACCGGAACCGCACTTAGTACAAACATTGCTCAACGCGAGGTTAATCCTGTGTAAATGCGCGTCTAGCGAGTAATGGTTGGACATAAGTCTTGACATCACGCGAATGAAATTGCGACTTACATCCAGACCATACCACCACACTCGCAAAGAAACATTAGGAATAATGGAATGTAACCACCGTCCCAGCTGGCCATCTCGCCAATCATTTTGCCAACTTTGAAGAGAACTCTGGCGAACAAAATGGAAAAATTCATCATGTGAAATTCTTCTATCATAGATCTCACCTTCCTGTGCGCCCACCTTTGCGAGAGAGTCCGCCTTCTCATTGCCATAAATTGAGCAATGTGAGGGGACCCATACAAAGGTAATCTTGTATGATCTTTCGACCAGTGCACCCATCTGCTCCCTTATTTTTGTAAGAAAGTAAGATGAATGTTTTACAGGTTTCATCGACCGGAGTGCCTCAATCGAACTAAGGCTATCCGAGAAGATGAAGAAATGGTCTACGGGCATGTTGGAAATCATCCCCAAAGCGAAGTTGATTGCTGCCAGCTCAGCAACATAAACCGAACAAGGTTCCTGAAGTTTGCGGAAGGCGGTAAAATTTTCATTGAAGACACCGAAACCAGTGGATCCATTTATGCGAGACCCATCAGTGAAGAATCTCTTACAGGAATTGACATGTTGGTACTTTTCGTTAAAAATGCGAGGAATAGATATACATCGAAGTTGATCTGGTATTCCATGAACAGCTCGTATTTAACAGAGCTGTTATACGACAGATCGTATTTAACAGAGGAACTGTCATTAGTGAAGTGTACACGGAGAGGATTATAACTTGGTAGGCTTATGTCAGATGACATGTAGAACAGATAAATTCTCATGAATTTTGATTGAGTGTTCAGACTGAGCATTTCTTCGAAGTTTTCAATGACAAGTGTGTTGCTCACTCCACACTTGATAAGTAACCTTAGCGAGAGCTCCCAGAATCGGTTCTGGAGAGGTTTCACCCCTGCCAGGACCTCTAGGCTCGCATTATGCGTTGAGTGCATACAGCCGAGAGCAATACGCAAACAACGGTATTGAATTCGTTCCAACTTTATTAGGTGGCAGTTTGCTGCTGAGTGGAAGCAGAAAGAGCCATACTCAATAACAGAGAGAATAGTCGTTTTGTAAAGTTTTATGAGGTCTTCCGGGTGAGCACCCCACCATGTTCCGGTAATAGTGCGTAGAAAATTGATCCTTTGTTGACATTTTTGCACCAAATACTTGATTTGGGTACCCCAAGTGCCTTTTGAATCAAACCAGACCCCAAGGTATTTCGAAGTCAAAGACTGGTCGATTTCTATTCCCAAAAGATTGAGTTTCAGTTGGGCTGGGTTCCGCTTTCTAGAAAACACAACCAATTGAGTTTTTTGCGGAGCAAACTCGATCCCTAAATCTCTTGCCCAGATTGACAGATTATTTAGAGAATTTTGCAATGGTCCTTGCAACATTTCTGCATGTGGGCCTTTTAGAGAAACCACAGCATCATCTGCAAGTTGTCTTAGCGTGCATTGTCCTTCCAAGCAACTATCAATGTCTTTCACGTAAAAATTATAAAGCAAGGGACTTAAACATGAGCCTTGGGGTAGGCCCATGTAACTAATTCTGGAAGTTGTCAGTTGTCCGAGATTGAAACTCATATGTTTTTCTGACAACAAATTATACAAGAAATTATTTAAAATTCCTGGAAGTCCACTATTGTGCAGTTTTTCTGACAATATTCCTATGGAAACTGAATCAAAGGCGCCCTTAATATCCAAGAAAACTGAAGCCAGTTGCTCTTTTTCCGCAAAGGCCAGTTGAATATCTGTTGAAAGCAACGCTAGACAATCGTTTGTTCCTTTGCCCTTGCGAAACCCGAACTGTGTATTTGAAAGCAAGTTATTCGATTCGACCCAGTGATCGAGTCGTGATAGGATCATTTTTTCCAACAATTTCCTTAAACATGATAACATAGCAATTGGGCGGTATGAATTATGATCAGACGCTGGTTTACCAGGCTTTTGAATAGCTATTACTTTGACCTGTCGCCATTCATGCGGAACGATGTTGTTCTCCATGAATGAGTTGAACAGGTCCAGTAATCGTCTTTTCGCGATATCTGGGAGATTCTTTAGAAGATTGAACTTGATCATATCGCGTCCCGGAGCGGAATTGTTTGATGAAAGAAGAGCCATAGAAAGTTCCAGCATAGTGAAGGGTCTGTCCAGAGAACCGTCTCTTGGGGATGTTTCCCAAGAAATCGGTTGTGCTGGGACTGAGTCTGGGCAGACCTTTTTCGCGAAGCTGAATATCCAACGGTTGGAGTATTCGTCACTCTCATTAGAAGAAGAGCGGTTTCGCATGTTGCGAGCCACTCTCCAAAGCGTTGTCATTGAAGTGTCTCTTGAGAGACCCTCAATGAAGTGTCGCCAATAACTACGCTTCTTCGCTTTCAGCAGGTTTCTCAACTGTCTTTCGAGCTTTGCGTACTCTTGATAAAGATCTGAGGTACCGTGCCTACGAAAAGTTTTGAAAGCATCAGATTTTTTAAGATACAACTGGGTGCAATCATCATCCCAGCCTAGTGTGGCTGGTCTTCTTTTGAAGGTTGCACTTGGAACACGTCGTTTTTGTGATTCTAATGCACTCTTATATATCAGTTCAGACAGGAATCGATACTCATCCAAAGGTGGG
Source organism: Aedes albopictus (assembly GCF_035046485.1). Classification (NCBI taxonomy): domain Eukaryota; kingdom Metazoa; phylum Arthropoda; class Insecta; order Diptera; family Culicidae; genus Aedes; species Aedes albopictus. The sequence goes on from NC_085138.1 coordinate 269,562,123, forward strand.
AGGGGATTGAATGATTCGATGCCAAAAGATACCGCTTCTGCATACTTTTGCCAATCGATATTCCTTGTGAGGTCAAAAGGAACCTGAATTGGATGGCCTGACCTTTCACTATTATGCTTTATGGTGGTTATAATGGGTAAGTGATCACTACCATGAGGATCCTCGATTACCTTCCACAAGCAATCGAATGATAGTGAACTTGACCCCAGTGATAGGTCGAGACGACTTTCTTTGCCGTCAGATGCAACACGTGTCACTTCACCTGTATTTAAAATGTTCAAATTGAAATCGTCGCACAAATCATAGAAAACGGCCGCTCTATTATCGTCATATGGTTCGCCCCACCCTGTACCATGCGCGTTCATATCACCCAGAATTAAAACTGGATGTGATAGTGCAGAAACCGCATTCCAAAGATGACGGCGGTTAATTGAAATTCTTGGAGGAATGTAAACGGAAGCTACGCAAAGTTCTTTACCCTTTTCGTTTATTTGGCAAGCGACGATTTCTACGCCAGGATGAGTCGCGATTGGAATTCTATAAAATGAGTAAGTCTTTTTGATCCCCAAAAGAACTCCCCCATAATGGTCATCTCTATCCTGGCGTATAATGTTAAAATCGTGGAAGTTGAGTTCATCTTCAGAAGAAAGCCATGTTTCACAAAGGGCAAATATATCACAATCAGAGTTGTGAATCAAAAACTTAAACAGGTCTAATTTAGGTTTTAGACTATGACAGTTCCACTGTAGCACAGTGATCATATCTTGTACCTCACTTGATGAATTATCCATCGAAAGATATGATCGCAGCAAGGAGGGGCCATGATTGTGTCAGATTCCGAAGATATTCTTCTACTGTAGGTATAAACATATCAATAATGCCTCTAAATGTTTCTGGAAGGCTGAGGGCATCATATAAGCGATCCACGAGAACCCTAAAAGTAAACAGTCCTCGCTTGGGTCTAGGAGGCTTGTTTGAACTGCGAGGAACTTTGGTAGCTTTTTTCTTGCTACCTTGTCGATTATTTCTCTTTGAAGTGTATTTAACAGGCGGAGATGGGGGTGACAGGTTCTTGCTACAACATGGATCTGAAGCTGAAGGAACCTGATTCTTCGGAGTTTTTAAGTTTACCCCGTCTCCTTTAACATTAGGCAAACTTTTGAGGGAAGACTTTAAAAAGACCTTTCGGCGCAATCCCGGGGAAGATGATGACTTCCTTTTTCCAGGTGCGTGTACCTCCGAAAGAGATCTACCCTCATCAGTTTCGGCATCGTCCTGATCATCGGAAGACAACTCCTGATAGGGATTTTCAACTGGGACAGCTGATTCAGACACGGAATCTGGTGTTTTAAAAGATTTCACCATCTCCGCATATGTCTGTTTGGAGCGCTTTATGATAGAGCGACTCTCATTTCGAATGCGTCTTTTGTAAGCCGGGCAAACTTGCAAGTCGTGTGGATCTCCGCCACAGTAGCTACATTTTTCCGCTTCCTGTGTGCAAGAGTCCTCCAAATGAGCTTGGTTGCATTTGCCACAACGGGGCTTGTTGTCGCAAAAGCTATCACTGTGACCAAACTGCTTGCATTTGGTACAATTAAAAACCTTCGGCCTAAAAAGATGCACTGGGTAAAAACCACCATCAATTACAACAAATTCCGGGAGGACGGAACCTGGAAAAGTCACTCGAAAAAACGCTGAAGGCGAGTACACCTTTTTATTTCCTTCCATGGAAACCTTAGATAAGCGTTTACAGTCTAGGATAGCCACATCAGGAATTGACCTATTTTTGAATCGACCAAAGCCGGTCTTGATGTCCTCACATGTCAGCATTTCGTCGAGGATCTTCCCCTCCACCTCCACTTCTCGTGCTGGCACATAGACGGCGTATTCAACAGTAAACGCTTCGTGTTGAGCAATTTCATTTGCTGCTTTGTAGCTAGGTGCGGTAACACGCAGCTTGGATGCTTTCACTTGGTGAATAACGGTCCCAGGATACTTACGCGTCAGCTCTCGAGAAATCGAAAGCATATTCAATGGTTTGCATTTGCGCCGGAAATAGACAACCCAAGGTCCAGGCGAAGATGGCTGATAAAACCGCGTACGAGCAATGATATCATTAGGAGGCGTTTCGCCTCCAATCGAATCGTCCATGTGAAAACAAATTTATGGAAATTAACTCAAAAGTGCAAAAGAGGAAGAGAAAAACCTTAAAGTATTTACAGTGCACTTTCTTCCTTAGGACGACAACTGTTTGGTTTGTAAACCAAACAAAGTTAATAATATATAGAAAAAAATAAAGCAAAAAAAAAAAAACTTGTACTAATAATATACGAATTCAATTCTTATGTTTATTTTAGCGCACCCTGTAGGATGCAAAAAAACGGTATCGAAAAAAAAAGAAAAAATATCTAATAAAAAAAAAACAAAAAAAATTGTTCTGTTATTTACAGTTTGTACACCCTTACCCGTATACAGTAGTTTGGGAACCACTGTTATGGATGTCAAAAAAAAAACACGTGGTCGAATGTGGACAGGGGATACAATAGACAAAAGCGATCAAAACAAATTGGGCGGACAAAAGAGTGTATCGAAAGAGTGATACTTATCTGACCGAAGCAGGTAGATATTTATCACAGGCAGGTCGATGGTAAAGCTGTCCGTCGCGTCTGCCTTCGCACCCGTCGCCGCTGTCCTCTTCGATGACGGAGGGGCTGATGATGGCGATAAAGATGACTTTCTTGGATGCGATGCTTCTTCTTTGATGTACGATGATGCAAGCACCTCGCTTCCCGGGTTGCGCTGGATACCACCTTGCGACACTACACTTCGCACAAGCAGGAAAACGTACGATATAAAAAACCTTCCGCACTTGCGGGGGAAAAAACTCCACTTATACGAGGTCTATCGCGTGGTGAGATACGGAGCGCACGTCCGACTCGTCCAAATGCACAACTGGGAATGATGCTGGCTCCTGTCGAAATTGTAACTCACGCGGGACCGGGTTAGCTCCGATGAAGTAAATAATTATTCCCAGTTGCAGTCTTACCCTTCCGCTGCCGCACTGGGAAAAGGCGAATGAGCCACTGCCACCTGCTCGGTAGCCGGCGGTGCGTCTACCGCGCCCAGCGGCGCTTTTGCAGTTGTTTGTTAAAATGTCGGCACTTGTTGAAAATTCGTTATTAACTCCTGTGGAAAATTCGATTTCTAGCCCTTAGAAGGACTGTTTAAATTTGATTTCGCAAAATCAAATCTGCTTTAAATCTTGGAGATAACTTGCTTCGACGATGGTGCTGGCTCCGATGCTGGAAGTGCAAATGACGCACGCTCCGATGATGAAAATTTGATTTCACCGCCGCCGCTACTGCTCGGTTGGCAGCGTCCGTCCGTCTGCCACGCTCGAGAGTGTGGTGAAGAATGGGCAAGCGAAACGCAAAAGCGCTCTCGCCGACCCCACCGCACTCGACGACGCACGGAAGAACACTGAGCGAAAGCGAGAAGAAGATTATAATTTATACTCCACGAGCGCTCCGCTGATGCGTTCTCCTCGAGGCATCGAAGAAGACTGATGGAAGATGAGAAGAAGCAGAATGCTTTTATACCCCAAGGAAAAATCCAAAATTCTGCTTGCACGTGATTGGTCAGTCAAAAGATGGGTCAACAATTTTCAATTTTTCAATAGTTTATGATTGAAAATAGTAACTTTCAAGTATTGTAGAAAATTGTTGTGCAGTTTTCCTATCGTTTCGAGCTATAATCCGAAAAATCCATCGATTACTTTTTGAGTTATTAACGTTTGAAATCTTTCATAATTTCGTTACAGGCTCGATTTCTGGTTTTTGCAAAGTGTACCCCGGTATAGAAAATAAAGACGTAGTCCTACGTCAAAATGAAAAGTGACACGTGTTTGGGGCAGATGCACATTGTCCTTCCTCGTGAAATGATAAAATTGCATGCACACTTGGTAGCAAACAGTATTGCAAAAAATTGAAGGAGTTAAGGAGTGGTTGCGGTCATCCGACGACATGGAACTGGGTGAGATCATTCCGATTTTTTTCTTTACATACTATAAGAAGTTGGGGTAATTTCGCCAATGCGTTTTCATGAGGACTTCTGGAGTCTGTAATATCTGCAAACTAATCTTGTAATTCTGGTGCAGGCCTAATTTTGAAGCGATAAAAATGTTAGAGAAAGTGATTGCAGCTCACGACAATCATTCAGCAAATTTAAAATATTTGGCTTAATTACCTCAACGGCTGTCGATCACAGGGACTACTCTTAGTAAAATACATAGTTCGAAAATAGCTACCTGAGCTTGAAAGTTTATTCTTCGTATACTCTAAGTTCCATACTGTGGGAAACGCGCGACTATTTCCGTGGGTCGTTCGGTTTTCTCGGTAGGGAGATGGGCACGCGAATATTGAATACGAAATCAGAAGCGCGCGAAGACTTTCGTGGGGAAGTCGGTTTTCACGGCTATGTAAACGATCAATGCGGTGATGCGTTTAATATAGAACGATCGTTGACGTATGTGCATTACCCTTACTATCGCGACCAAATAAATCAAAATCGGGATGAAGACCGTGTCGTGTATTTTCATATAGCTAGTGGATCATATCACCTACCAAAGGTGGCTCCAAGATCCACACCCTATTCTACCCTACTAACAAATACTCCTTTCCGAGGCAACTGTGGGGATGCTGTGGATTTCACGGTTTCTAGTAACAACGGTTGTCAAACTAACATTCCTTCCCTTTCCTGATGACCGTAAGGACGTGGCCGGTGCCGTTATTGGCTTTAAAATATTGAACTCTCGAATTGTGCACATTGAGAATGTGTAGCTAGTCCCAAGCATCATTCATTGGTTTTCTGTGCAAATTCGATTGTTCTGGTCAATCACGGAGTAGAAACTACGATGTGTACAGTTATCTTTGCTTTGCTATTTGTTCAAAATCATCGTTCATATACTTATTTAACACGAACTGAAAAGTTCGCCATTTCAAGTGTCGGCCAATTCTTTTTGCCTTTCTCGTACACTAAGTGTACTGGAAAGGCTATATGTTCACTCCAAAAATGACTTTTTGATAGGAGGCCCGGAGAGTCGTATCACATATACCAATCAACTCAGCTCGACGAATTGAGGTGATGTCTGTGTGTGTGTATGTATGTGTGTATGTGTGTGTGTATGTGTGTATGTGTGTATGTATGTGGACAAAAAAACTCACGTCACTTTTTTGAACTAAATCTCAACCGATTTTAATGACCGACGGTTCATTCGACGCGGAATCTGGTACCATTGTTTCCTATTGAAAATGGTTCGGATCGGTCCAGCCGTTCCGGAGTTATGGCCATTTAGGTGTTCCGGACCGGTACCCCAGGAAGGGGCCAGATATTAAAATGCTACAACCCTATGCATGCGACACATAAAACCGCGACATGTTCCATAACCTGATGAACGGTATGCAGGAAAATACTCTCAGACCATATCTGAACCGGTAGTGTTCCAGAACCGGTTCCGGGTGTCCCGCCGGAAGTGGCCAAATATTAAAGTGGAGCAAACCTATGCACGCGACACATCAAATCGCGGCTTTCTCGATAACCTGTTAAACGGTTAGCAAGAAAATAGGCTCACACCACATTAGAATCTATAGGTAGTGTTCCGGAACCGGTTCCGAGTGTCGCGCCGGAATTGGCCAAATACAAAAGTGAACCAAACCCATGCATGCGACACACCAAATTGCGGCTTTTCTGATAACCTGATGAACATTAAGCAGGAAAAGAGTCATAGACCATATCTGAACCGGTGGTGTTCTGGAACCGATTCCGAGAGTCCCGCCGGAAGTGGCCAAATACATAAGTGAACCAAAGTTATGCAACACATCCAATTGTGGCTTTTTCGAAAACCCGATGAACGATTAGCAAGAAAATAGAACCAGACTACATTAGAGACTACCGGTAGTGTTCCGGAATCGGTTGCAGTTGTCCCGCCGGAAGTGGTCAAATATAAAAGAGAACCAAACCCATGCATGTGACACATCAAATCGCAGCTTTTTAGGTAATTTGATGAACGGTTAACAAAAAAAATCTCAGACCACATAAGGGAAAACCAGTAGTGTTCCAGAACTGATTCCGGGTGTCCCGCCGGAAGTGGACGAATGTGGAAGGAAACCAAACACATGCGTGCGGCTCATTAAATACCGGCTTTTTCGATATCCTGAAGAACGATCAGCAAGAAAAAAGTCTCAGATCACATTAGAGACTACCGGTAGTGTTCCAGAACCGGTTCCGGGTGTCCTGCTGGAATTGGTAAAATGTAAAAATGATCCAAACCCATGCATGTGACACATCAATTCGTGGCTTTCCAGGAAATCGGGTGAACAGTTAGAGGAAACTAGTTTCATGCCATATTTGGGACAATTGGTACTGTCCTGATTCCAGATGCCTCGCCGTAAGTGGTAAAATGTAAAATTGAACCAAACTCATGCATTCGGTGCATCAAATCACAACCTTTTCGATTACCTGATGAACGGTTAGTAAGAAAATAGGCACAGACTACATAAGTTACTACCGGTAGTGTTTGTGGTTCCGGGTGTCCCGCCGGAAGTGGCCATATACAAAAGTTAACCAAACTAATGCATGCCACACGTCAAATCGCGACTTTTTTGATATTCTGATTACCGGTTAGCAAGAAAATAGGCTCAAACCACATTTAAAGACTACCAGCAGTATTACAGAACCAACTTTGGGTGCTTTGCCGGAACTACGAAAGTGAGCAAAATCATAGCAAGCGATAGATATGTGTAATTGTTCTCTTCATCATGACAAAACTCTGATCTCAGAACTCATCAAATCACACCATTTCAGATTCCTACTCATCCTTACAGTCAACGTTGTATGGGAAAATCAAAATTTAATCGCAACAACATTTTTTTCAATCCCCTTTTGCGTCTAAGGTTACTACACAAAATTCTGATGTGACTGGTTGCGCCCTCGCGCTCTGTAATGTGGTTGAAATTTTATTGGGATCTAGTTTGGGAAATTTCACTTGCTTGCATTTTTTTTTTGTTCAATTTTACATGGATCTTGTATTCAGCGATAATAAAATATAGCCTGAAGTGTACAGAAAAAACTTTGTCGACGACCCCAAAGTGATCTGTGGTTGTGAAAAAGGTTATATCTTAGCTTGTAATCATCGTCTTCATATTGATTGGCCTCCATTGACAGTGAAGGTGGTCAAGCAGTCAACTGACAGCTCTGATATTTTTAAGCTCTGCATATACGTTGAACATAACGTCGGAATATGCGTCATCAATAAGTTTTTCTGTTCGATAATGGCTTTGATAAAATTCTTGCTTTTCTCAATAAAGTATTCTCAGGATTCAGGAACACTTCGGCTTACGTCGACATCATGAGTACATATTCGACGAGAAAGGCGCTATTACCACTAGGGGGATTAATCAGGGTTTTTTAACTTTGTTTTATTTTAATTAAATTCTCCTGTATGTTTGTCCAGTCCACCACCTGACGGTGCTGGACACACTGATATGATCCGTAATTAACTCGTATTAACGCGTAGCTCACCTCGTACCGAAGATCATCTGGGACGAATTCAACAGGCACTATGAGAGCCCTCACTCACTCTACCAAAGACCAATCCATCTTCGTCGTTTCGTCGGCAGCTCGCCTGTGCTCATCAAGTTGCAGCCTTCTATCGTCCCGGTCGGCTGGTTGGAGAGAATGAGTAGAGGGCTCTCAGCCTGTCCTTACAGTCAAGTAACATGTAGTTCTGCCACTGACGCTTGCCCAAGTTTTTCAGCGAACCTCAGAAACTCCCACACTGCCTACACACGCCGGTAATTCGTCGATGCTCGCCTAATAGCAGCCTTCTGCTATCCCGGCCGGTTCACATGCTTTTTTTCTAGCAACCATCACCGTAAACTGATTATTCCCGTCCATAGCGTTTAATGAATTAGTCATGTATGTTTAATTTCGGCACTTCCTTCAAAGAGACAATGTCTCACAGGAAGTGCCACAGATTTGTAAATATGTTGAAAAGAAGAAGAGGTTTTATGCCTTTTGGAGAAAAGGTTCAAAAATGAACTTCACTCCAAGGGGCTTTTCCATGCTCTAAATAAAGAATTCAAAAAAAAAAATTATGCGTCAGTATTTTGCCTAAATTTGTGCGGTCCGTCACTGTTAGTGTCGGCACATTGTTTTGTTCAATATATCGATTTCACGGCAAGTAGCATATTGGTCACCAGTCTTCCCAATTGCGAGATGACGCAAAATCTTTTTCATTCTATAAATTTTCATGGTCTCACCATTCCTCCAAATTGTGAGGTGACACATTTGTGTGTATACACAGCTAGTCGCGTTCGGTAATTTTTTACCGAAATCTCAACAGCTGAGCGTTCGGTAATGGTTTTTTACCGAAATTCTGTAAAAAATAAGAAATTTCGGTAAAATGTTATCGTTTATCTGTCAAATTTTAACGAAGTTCGGTGAACGTCACCGAACTTTTCCGGTAAAAAACTTAACGGTTGAGATTTCGGTAAAATATTACCGAAATCGGTGATTTTTTCTAAGTGTGTACTGTACGGTTGCATGGATTGCATCGCTTACTAAATTGAATCCCTAATCTATGCAACTATCAATCCCTCCCTACTAACACAACTCCTTCCCGGTAGACCGTAAGGACGTGGCCAGCGCCGTTATTGACTTAAAAGTTTGAGCTCTCGAAACGTGTACATTGAGGATGGTTACAAATCCCAAGCCCCAAACCTATTGGTTCTCTGTGCAATTTCGCTAGCTCAGGTCAATCACGGAGTAGCAACTACCCGCATAGTGATTTACAATTTGTCTTAATCTCCAAACAGTAAATGTCTTGAATCTGTTGTTGTTAATGTATGACAAATAGTTGCTTTTATGTCGAAGAATATAAGATTCAACGCATTCAACTATATACCACGGTCTATGCAATCCATACCAAGTGGTGACATCATATTATACTATGCAGATATTGTTGAATGATATAAAGATGGAAGCTCGCAATTAATGGTGGCAATATTAATTCACCTTATGACAAACTGTTTGTGCATGTTTTGTGCAACACACCTACACGCATGCGTTTCACTATATGCCACTGAAGTTGAACAATGTGACAAACAGTTGTACGCATCTGTATTCGTGAGTTAATGAAAATCGACTGATGCTTGTGTTGACAACATTCAAAACAAAGAAAAAAAATTGGAACCAGTCAACCGAAAGGGCAATTTTGTTTCAGAGCCCTGATTTGAACAAATATTTGCCGTAGTAAATCGGGACATAGTATCAGAACCCGCAGCTTACTTGCTGTTAGCGGTAAGTACCTACAGAAAAATTGCAAACATCCAACTCACAGCAAATCTTCTCTCATAGTCGTAAACGGTTTCTACCTGGAGGCACTAATCGGCAGCATACCTACCGGAGACCAACGTCCTCTTCATTTGCACAACATCCGGACGATCCAGTAAATATCCATGGCGACCCTGGATGGCAAGCTGGAGCGGGAAGCAAACGACGAAGGAGTTGGTCTTTGGACACATTCAATTTAGGCGTAAGCGATGATGGAATCTATCACGGTTAATAAAAGTAATTGTTTCATTGATTATAGTTAAGTTTGTTCTCTTTTTTTTTGTTTTCTTTTATGGTACTAATTAAAAAAAACTGTTGATATCTATATAAATACAATACGGTATACAGTTGTTCTACTATGAAGAACAATAAATTACTAGTAATACATACATTAGTCGTTTTCCTTCCAAATGTATGGTCAAATTGTTCTCTTACCATTTGCTATACAGTGAATTGTTTGAAAACCTGGATAGTAAATTGACCATATTCTTTACTGTATTGCGAAAAATTTGTTCGGGAAAATGACCGATTTTTTATGGTAACCTAACTTAACCGCCTATTCCACATACTGTAAATTGGCGGGTTACCATTTGTCAAACTGGCAAATATGTACATGGAATGGTGAGCTTACTGTTATCTCCGATAGTCTGAGATATGGTTAAATGACAATTGCTAATGGTCATCTACAGTATGAGAAACGTTGCATTTACAGTTTGTGATTATGCGGGTACGAAGTGTACGTACGGTCACCAATGCTCATGCTTATTTATATTTTAGGTTATAATTTTTTGCTTTTAACCCTTCTTGTGCATTAGGGTAATTTTTTACCCAAAACGGGCACTACGTCAGTGAGCTACTGCCAACGTGATGCATAAGGATGGTTGAATGAAAGTTGTAAACAATAAAATGATGACATTCTTGAAGTGCGTCATATATTTTCAAGGCGCATCAACCAGTGGTAAAAAAGCAGATATTTTGACAGCAAGAAAGCGTTCTCAATGATTAGTCACTGTCGCGTGCTGTTCGCCAAATTGAT
>NC_085138.1:269572571-269597500 GCF_035046485.1 Aedes albopictus
CGAAATTAGTTTGTTCGGATGCATCAAGTCATAGACGTGAATAAGAAGAAGTGAATTAAATCAGATAGGTCCCTGTTCCGCATTCAAATTTTTGGCTGCGATGTTTGAAAGTTACACTCTCACATGTTTTAGTTTTTTTTAATATAACAATCTCTCATATTATATAAAACGTCTGAATGTAGGCTTCTTATGGAACATCGACCACCATGGGGACAGAAATCCAGTGCGTTTAAAAAAAAATTGCCAGTTTTTCTTCACTGTTTCGCAGAACTTTTTGTTTAACTTAATGTGGCACATTTTGTAAACAATACTAATTGAATCTGAGGCTCAGAAATACAAGTTTAAGCAATAACTCGATAATAAAAATGATAACATCACATACTATAAGAAAAGGGCAGTTGAACACAATGAGTTAAACTAATGCAGATAAACAGCACAGTTGTGCTAGCTCGTCCCGTAAGGAATATACGACTTCGTGTTGGATCAGCGAGCTTGTCTGGGGTCATATTGACCCCAGCATTCAACTATGGATTTATTGTTTGAATCAATGTTGTTTCAAATAAGTATCTTTAATGAAATATAAAAGTTTTGCCCGGAAGAAGGTATTCCACAGCAGACATGCGCATTGTAGCTGATTGTTATGAGGGGTGTTTCATTCGTTTTATTTTCAGATGCTCTATTTCAACAGGACCGTTAGTTTGCACGTAAGTATGTAGGTACGTCCAATGAACTAAAAGAAATCTTCCTTGAAACTATAGTCGAAATTCGTTACACGTGGTATCACCGTATTTACACCCACTAAGAATTCTCGGCAATAGCATACATTAAGCTACTTATTTTTCAATAATCAACTGGAGTGATTAAAACGAGACGAGCTGATTTTCTTCGTTTACCGAGGCACCGCACCCTATATGGACAGAATAATCCCTTTGATGTTTGTTGTCGTCGTTTCAACGAAGTGTTTGTCTATTTTGATTTTGATATATCGAGGAATTTGTTTAGAAATAAGATTAGCTAGTAAGTTTTAATCTATCTGTACGATAAAATCGAAGACGAGTATAAATAAATAAATAAATAAATAAAAGGTGACTTAAAAATTACGCAAGGCGTAAAATGGGCCGTGTATTTGACTAAATCCAATCTAAAAATAAATCACACTATTCCCCAAAAATCGTACATTATACAAAACCGATTACTAAATCAATATAAGATGGATGAAGTGCATTCATTGGAACGTGGATTCTATCATTTTTGCATGTAGTTTTATTTACAAACTGTAACCACTACTTGGTGGATCTTGTTATTTGTGCTGATCGCTGTATTCAGTAATTTGGAATTCAATAAATATGAAGGCGGTCGAGGAACATCTGGATAATTTCCTGCAGTCAAAGCGGCGATTCGTATTAAAAATTATTCATTCTCATGAGATGGTACAAGAACTATACGTAAAACACCATCCAATGTAACAAGTTGACATTTTATCAGAAATCCAGCGCTTTGTAAATTGTTTACAAATATTTCAAGGGCCCTCATTCAACTGACAATTGACTATAGAGCAGCCGACTATGAATGCGCGGAAAAGTGAATGAAAATTGCCGCACGGTGAACATCAACGCTTCTACACGAATATGTTGCGTACTGGGAGCAAAATATGCATTTTTCTTTTGTATTTTGACGGATCTTCGCATTTCAATAGACATGTCCACAGGGTTCTAATAGTGAACTGGAATTGTTTCGCTACTTCTCTTTGAGAAGGATCTTGCAGGCAGGCTTGTCCGCACTGAGCGCATGAAAATTCTGCTCTTTGAATTAACACCATCAAGCACATCACAAATTAGAAATCTTTTCATCTTATCAGATAGAAGGATGTTGAAATATCCTGAATGTCATTTCGAACTGTCAAAAAACCGCACCGCAGAGCCACACGGAGCACGCAAAGAGATTTTCACCCGGGTAAAAACACTCCAGTGAATTTCACTTTGAACGGCCCGTGCGGCTCTGCGGTGCGGTTTTTTGACAGTTCGAAATGACATTCAGGATATTTCAACATCCTTCTATCCGATAAGATGAAAAGTTTTCTAATTTATGATGTGCTTGATGGTGTAAATTCGAAGAGCAGAATATTCATGCGCTCAGTGCGGACAAGCCTGTGCAGCATAAATAAATCTGTATTATGTTTCCAGTTCAAAACCGAATTAGCGACATTTTTTCTTTGACTTCCGCTGCTTTTGCCTTGCGTTAAACACAATGTCGGAAGTGGGGCGCTGTATAGAGCACCAGGTGTACAATACAGCGCCCTACTTCCGACATTGTGTTTAACGCAAGGCAAAAGCAGCGGAAGTCAAAGAAAAAATGTCGCTAATTCGGTTTTGAGCTAGAAACATAATATCTAGTTGAATATAATCCATGTGTGTGCAGTTTATTTCTCCATCTTTGCACCTCCACAAGTGCTAGATGTACCGATCGCATATGGTCACTAATCATAACAAAAAATGTGCAAGAGAAGGTGGGGTAAAATGCACTTAGTTCGGAAGGGCTGGAATAGGTTTGAAACACGTACTGGCAAAGTACACACTAAAAAAATCTGAGAAATACATATGACGTAATCAATAAATCTGACTTAACGACCTAGGACGCAAAACGAAAAATGACTTGATTTTATGGCTTAAACAACGTAATCTAAAGACTGGTACCACAGGAGCTGGGAGGGAGAAACCGACACGAAAAATGTGTGTGTCACGGCAAGCCAAGATTTCGCTGTCATGAGCTGTCAAAGCGAGCCCAATACCAAAACAACGCTTTCAACGGACGAAACTGAGGAAAGAGCGTAACTGGTATTAATATTTATTTTGCATTGAAATCATACAAGTTCAATTCCATTTTCTTCCCATAGAAACATGAGATAATTACAACAACTTACATGTTACGTAATAAAATTCAATCAGAAACGGGTTTTTCACTGTTTTGAACAAACATTGAGAATGAACCACAGTAAAACATTTATATCTACTTCAGTCCTTATTCAAGGTTTGTCTGGAGAGGTGAAAGTTACACACCAAACAAAAATGAACGATGTGCATGCCGGCTGTCTTGATGGTTGTTGACACAATGTAGTTTTCTTGAAGTACAGTGAAGTTTTGCTTTACATTTCGTGTGTAGTATCTAGAATACCCAGCACAGGAGTGATTATTCCGTCATTTAGAGCAAAGTTCCGTTTAAAGAACAATAATTTCAGGTGCATGGATTGATTTTTAAGTGAAAAATTACATAAAATTATACGATGTGAAGTAAGCTTCAATGCGCGTTCGGAAAGACAAATAGGCAATATGGTGGCAGTCGCGCGGAACGTTTATTTTCGGTCGAGTGTTTTTCGTTATTTGATTAATATTGTAGTGATTTATTGTTTGAATCTGCCTGCTAAGTAGTGCAAAAAGTGTAGTTGTGCGTTCGGTAACAATGGTCGGCAGAACCGTGAATTTGATTGATGATGTGATCAGGGTTGCCACATTTAAATCTCTGGAGCAACATTTGAAAAGGGCATACAAGCATTGGTAAACAATTACTTCACACGTCGCTCCTGAGTCCCCCTCAGCTTATTCACAAAAACTAAGACCGTTTTCAGATAGAGCAAACATCGATCTTTCGGATAACGGTGTTCATTTGCGTGGGCGGGCTGCTGTTATGCCCTACGGAGCGTTTTAGAAAAAAGACACCAGACCTCTTGGGCCCGTTTCAAATGTTGCTCCAGATCTGTATATTTTTCGCAAAAGATCTGTAAATGTGTATTTGAAAGCCCAAAATCTGCATTTTCAATCTATATCAATAATTATTGAAGAGGAGGCAAAAAATCAACAAAGAAACAAAGAAATATCAAGAAATTATAACCTCTAACTGGGTTTTTCACGCTGCATTTTTTGATCAGAGCAATTTTCAAAATTTGTTTCTTGATTTTGGCTCAAAAATCTGTATAAATCTGTATTGTTTTCAGAATATCTGTAAATATATCTGTAAAATCTGTATTATTTCCAAGTTTTCAAAAAAATCTGTAATTCTGAATATACAGATTCTGTATCAGGAAACTTTGGTAAATATCTGTAAAATACAAATTAATCTGTATGTGTGGCAACCCTGGATGTGATGCGATTCCGTTCTGTTCTCTAGCCGAAACTGAACAGCAGAAAAAATTTTCGCTGCCGCAAATGCAAAACTTTTTTCTGATTCTAAATTTGCAAGTACCTAAATACATTTGAGAGATTGCAATCATAATGTTGATTAGAAAAAACCCTAATTAATCCACCTAGCGGTGATGGTGCCTTTCTCGTGCTTTAAAATATCCTTTCAACAAAACTCGAGCGACATGTTGATGACATTGACATAAATACAAAATGAAAACTGCTTGCTAAATCTACTCAATATGGATACATTTTATATTAGCATAACATCCAATATTCAGAAAATATAAGACAACGATGCAAAACTCAAACCAAACAAGTGTCATGAAGCCGCAAAATTTTGAAACGTCATTTTAGATTTTCCGGTCATCATTTTATGACTCCGGATATCTACCCCAACTAAACTAACCGCCATCTTGAACATTGAGACACCATCTTGGATGTTCTGGTATTCATTTTTGGATTCTGCACCCAAAATTACATAAAATAGTCGCTGTATTGAATTTTGGCATGTCGTTTATGATTTTCTTATTACCAGTTTTGGACGAAGACCGGCATTCTTCCCCATTCAAACTATAGGCGTATTGCAGACCTTGTGAAACAGCGCACAGCTTGGGTTTTCTGATTACAAATTTTGAATTCTGGACATATTTTCATACAAAATATACCCATAATGCAAGAATTAAAAATCCTATAAAATAGGCACTAACTTGAATACTGGGCCATTATCTTGGACTTTGGACCGCTATTTTGGATACTCTGGTGGACTCCAAACAATTTTCCCATACCAAATACACTTATTTTACATAGTTTTAGAGCTCAAAATTCCTTAAACAGCCACCATCTTCTGTTTCCGCGATCAAATTCTTATTTTTCCATTCAACGTTGACCTGCTATAACTTTACACCTTAGGAATCTGAAATGGTACGATTTGATGAGATCGCTTTAGTTTTGTCTATATTTTGTTCTCATATATGAGAACTTAGACCTATTCGTCACTGTTGTTCATACCTAATGTTTATCAGGCCATTAAACAAAGCCACGATTTAATTTTTCACATGAACGTTGGTTCTGCTACACAACAGCTAGTCTCTAATGTGATCTACACTGAAAAATATTTAAACCCAAAGAATAAGTTCTAAAAATTAAAATTTGGCTAAACAGCTTATAGTTTTTACTCAGCATTGGGTTGTTTTCTCCCTCACCCCACACGAATGTTGTCAAAAACGAAGAGAGAAGCACCGACATATCCGTGCGGCTCCGTGGAAGAAGCCAAATTTGGGTTATCTTGACTAAACCCAAATTTGCGTCAAATAAGGCCTCCGCTGCGTGAAAATAACTTACCACTGGGTGAAAATTTTTGCAGCGATCAAATGAGATTCAACTAGTGATTACTATCGCTGTTTGACGCAAATTTGAGTAATTCCACGGAGGTGCGGGATTGCGTCAAAAGAACTTAAATTTGGGTTGATTTGTAGTTCCGTGTAAGGCTATTTTCTTGCTAACCGTTCATTAGATTATCAAAAAATCTGCGATCTGATGTGTCGTATGTATGGGTTTGGTTCATTTTTATACTTGGTAATTTCCGGTGGGATAGCCGGATCTGATTCCATAAGTCATGGACCATGACACTACCGGTTGTCCCAATTATGGTCTGAGAATATTTTATTGCTATTTATTCACCTTTACCTAATCACCGCGATTTGATATATCGCATGAATGGGTTTGCATCACTTTTACTTCTAACCACTTTCGAAGCCACAACTGAACCCACAACACTACCGGGAATCTAATGTGGTCTGACCCTATTTTTCCATCAGGTTGTCGATAAGTCGTGATCAGTCTTCGTTCTACTGCTCGTGTTGTGTGTAGGTAAAGAGGTAACGATAGCGCACGAATGTAACAAAGCCGACTGAAACCCGACTGCGGCAACGAAATGAAGGTAGTAAAAAGTGTCGAATGTTTACAAGACTGGTCGTGATTTGATGTACCGCATCCATGGGTTTGGTTAAATTTTTCATTTTACTACCCGGATCTGATTCCGGGTAACTACCGGCTGAACCAAATATGGTCTAACATTATTGTCTTGTTAACTGCTCATCGGTTAACCAAAAACGCTGCAAATTGAAGGTGCCACATGCAGGGTTTGACAATTTCGACGGGACTCTCTGAACCAATTCCGGACCACTACCAGTGAC
Source organism: Aedes albopictus (assembly GCF_035046485.1). Taxonomy (NCBI): domain Eukaryota; kingdom Metazoa; phylum Arthropoda; class Insecta; order Diptera; family Culicidae; genus Aedes; species Aedes albopictus. The sequence continues at coordinate 269,578,942 of NC_085138.1, forward strand.
GTAAGGCTATTTTCTAGCTAACTGTTCATCAGGTTATCGAGAAGCCAAGATTTGATGTGTCACATGCCTAGATTTGGTTCACTTTTACATTTGGCCTCTTCCGGCCACTCAAAACCGATTCCGAAACACTTGCTGACCGTTCATTAGGTAATCTAAAAAGCCGCTATTTGATGTGACGCATGTACGGGTTTGTTTCTCTTTCAGATTTAACCACTTCGACGGGAACCCCGGAACGGGTTCCGGAACACTACTGGTTTAGATATGATCTGAGATGGTTTTCCTGCTCATTGTCCATCAGGTCATCGAAAATGCCGTGGTTTGATGTGCCGCATGCATGGGTTTGGTTCAATTGTATATTTGGCCACTTCCAGCGAGACGCCTAGAACCGGTTTCGGAACACTACCGGTTCAGATATGATCTGAGACTATTTTTCTGCTTACCGCTCATCAGGTTATCGAAAATGCCGTGGTTTGATGTGTCGCATGCATGGGTTTGGTTCACTTGTATATTTGGCCACTTTCAGCGGGACGACTAGAACCGGTTCCGGAACACTACCGGTTCAGATATGGTCTGAGATGATTTTCCTGCTCATTGTCCATCAGGTCACCTAAAATGCCGTGGTTTGATGTGTCGCTTGCATGGGTTTGGTACAATTGTATATTTGGTCACTTACAGCGGGACGCCCAGAACCGGTTCGGGAACACTACCGGTTCAGATATGGTCTGTGACTATTTTACTGCTTACCGCTCATCAGGTTATCGAAAATGCCGTAGTTTGATGTATCCCATGCATGGGTTTGGTTCACTTTGATATTTGCCACTTCCGGCGGGACACCCGGAACCGGTTCCGGAACACTACCGGTTCAGATATGGTCTTAGACTATTTTTCTGCTTACCGCTCATCAGGTTATCGAAAATGCCGTGGTTTGATGTGTCGCATGCATAGGTTTGATGCATTTTCATATTTGGTCCCTTCCCGGGGTACCGTTCCGGAACACCTAAATGGCCATATCTCCGGAACGGCTGAACCGATCCGAACCATTTTCAATAGGAAACAATGGGACCAGATTCCGCGTCGAATGAACCGTCGGTCATTGAAATCGGATGAGGTTTACTGCCAAAAAGTGATGTGAGTTTTTTGTACACACACATACACACACACACACATACACACACACACACATACACACACAGACATCACCTCAATTCGTCGAGCTGAGTCGATTGGTATATAAGACTTGACCCCTCCGGAGGCTCTATCAAATTTTCGTTTTTGGAGTGAACATATAGCCTTTCGGTACACCTTGGTGTACGAGAAAGGCAAAAACGTGTATTGGAAAATCAATGTGAAAGATTTCGGACGCTTTGTAGGACAAAATTAGGCAGCACCGGCAAGTTTGTTAAATCAATGTTGTGTTTTGGAAGCGGTTCAAATGCTAGTGTAATATAATGAAACGAAGTACACAGCAAAAAAAATATGAAAGTTAAACAGCATGTAAATTGAAGGTCAACTGAAATTTGCGACAGAAAAATGTAAATCACTAACATTTAACGTCAGCCAAGCAGCCCGCTGCCGGTCAGATGGCTTGTTTACAGATTTTAAAGCATATTCGATTTAAATTTACATGCATCTGCTATAAATCATACCAGCCACTCTCCGTCATCAGCTAAACGAACGGCTGCTCGCAGCTGTGGCGGTTTCCCCGTTGTCTCTCTCAGTACTCTCTGCAGCAGCCGGAGCATGTCGGGAATGCGTGCATTATGGTAGAAGCAGTTTAACTATGACTGTCTACTAGGCCGTCCCTTATTTCGCAAAATTTAGAAATGTTATAAGTTCGGTAGTGGAAAATGATCGTTTTAGCTAAAAAATGATCGTGTCAAAATTTGAAGTCCGTATCTCAAGGCTAAGTGGTCTCTCAAGGGGCCTAAATTTGTCAAAAATTGTATGGGACCAAAAAAACATGAAATTTTTTTCGACAAAACAAATTCGCTATTCCACTAAAACCGGTAATTTTAGGACCCTAAAGGACCAAAAATGTGCTTAGATTTGCGAAATCTCTACTCGTTTCCAAGATATTGATAAAAAATAACAGCAAAAATCAGCATTTTTGACAATTTTTTTTAAATTCCGAAGGAAACTTACCCTATTTTGTTCAATAACTCAAAAACGAGTGGAGATATTGCAAATCTAAGCACGAATAGCGTATTTTTTTGTCGAAAAAAATTTCATGTTTTTTTGGTCCCATACAATTTTTGACAACTTTAGGCCCCTTGAGGGACCACTTAGCCTTGAGATACGGACTTCAAATTTTGACACGATCATTTTTTAGCTAAAACGATCATTTTCCACTAACGAACTTATAACATTTCCAATTTTTGCAAAATAAGGGACGGCCTACTGTCTACTCTTCAACAAGCTGAGATAGCCGAGAGAGCTCGGGCGTGCTACTCACACCCCAAGGATCTGAGTTCAATTATCGCTCGGAGCTCAATTTTTCTTTATATATTCTAACAGATATCTGCAATGTAATTTTAAGATCGCACAAAAATTTCCATCATATATTGCTGACTGCACCCCAAATTGGACTGACACAATAGTGTGCACACACCTTCAAAGTGTGATTACAGCGCAGGGTTACGTCGGATCGAGTTGATGTCTTCGGTGCACTTATTCCTTGTAAATGGAGGAATAAGTGCACCGAAGACACCTCTGTGTGACGTCATGGCGTACATTTTTTTTTGCGCTGGTGTAGTCTTGTAATTTTAAGTTCGAACGTAAATTTCCGGGTTAGTAATGCTGTAATCCTGAAAATCTAACGTAAAGTTCCGTCAAGATGCTTAAATATGTCGATCTTATGTGACGTAAATATATGCATATTTTTGGAAGTGTGTACATATCTAAATTCCCGATCAAAACTTTTGGGGTCATCCTCTAATCAAGTCATTTATCCACTGCTATCCGTTGTTAACCACACACTTCCAAAAATATGCGTACATTTACAGGGGATAGACAAAATGATCGGGACAGGCAAAACTTACCCTTCTCAAAAAAATTTCAAATAGCTGTAACTTTTCGATAAGTGCATCAAATATTCTCAAATTTTCACTGTAAGTTGATCAACTATTTGTGTATCAGTGAACAAAATTCGGAAAATGTCGAACGATTCTGCACGAAGTTATAAAGATTCTAAAAAAAGGTAAAATTATCCGATAGCCAACTTTGAGCTGTTATCTCTCCGGATTTAATGAACCGAATGCAATGAAATTTTGACTATTTATGACTTATATAATGAATTTTGTCTATCCCCTGTACGTCACATAAGAGCGACATATTCAAGCATCTTAACTAACATCTAACTAAATTCATCATTTGAAGTAGTGACGTTAACCCCTTTGTAAGTTGCGTGTCGGCCAGGTCACCCCTGAGATGGACAGATATCGGAGGAAGTATTTAGTAGAGCGAGGGACGCAAGTGCAGGGAATATCATTACATTGGCAGCGCAATAGCTGGACAGTGGATGTGAGAGTTGACATCGTATCTTCGGAGCTCGACATCGGCGTAGCCAGCTTTTTCTGTTTACTTGCTCACTTTCATAAACAAACAAGAGAGAGAGCGGAATGAAACCAAGGACGAATTGCCTCTCTCTCCCAAAGTAGCCAGTAAGCCGTAAAAATTGGCACCGAGTCGGTTCTATAGCTGCATAAAGAGAATAGTTAATAGAGCTTATGAGAAATACATCCTCTCATAGTGCCACTTAAAAGCCACGTTTGGCGAATCATTCGGCTGATTGGCGGCCTGCTTCAATATTCCGAGTTCCGGTTTCGAGTCCTGTTGAAAAAGCTGTCAAAATTGGGACAAAACAAAAGCCGGATCTGAATTCGGTCATCCGTGACCGGATTGACAGTGTATTGGAATTAATTGGTTGATGATAGATTTGTGATGTTTTTGGATGTACACACTTAAATTAAATCGCCGACCTCAGCAAACGGATTGCCGAGAATCCAACAGCCGAGAATCCGGTAATAATTTTCACTGAATCTCGGTAAAAGTTTTACCGAGATGTCGTTAAAACTTTGCCGAGATCTCGGTAATCCAACTTTTTACCGAGATCTCGGCAAAGTTCACCGAGACTCGGTAATGGTTTACCGAAATCTCGGTAAAATTTTTACCGAGAATCAGTAAATATTTTACCGAGATATCAGCTGTTGGATTCTCGGTAAACCGTTAACCGAGATCAATTTCTGAATTTAAGTGTGTAGGCGACATACGGGGGCAATTTGTGAAGAGGAAACCCTGGGAGTTGGAACTAGCAAATTGTGAGAAGTAGAAGATTTTGCATAACAGGAGGAATATTGGGATTCGTCGAAGCATTTACGAATCATCTGTAAGAAAATCCGATGTTTTCATAATTCACAATCAAGGAAGCACCATCGATATGCTTCCACAATTAAATCAATGCTGCTAGTGACCGATAACACAGCGTAACAAAAATCAACTTTTGGTCTGTCTCAAGAGCAAACTTATGTGTCTCTGATAGATTTTGGTCCGCTGAATCCGAATCCGAGCTCAGAATTGCTTCAGCACGTCACAATTTTGAGCTTTACCTCAATTTATAGGGTAAAATATGCGATTTTGGGCTGTTTTGACTGCAAGCCATTAAGCATGGAAATATTTTTTTTTTAAGCAATCAAAAGATAAATTGGTCAATTAACATCTAAGTTAACGATTCATGCAAAATATTTCGTTTTACCCAATCAAATTTGATAGTTTTAAGGACATAGTTGCAGGGGTTACAAAATGGCAGCGAGTATGGCCGCCACTCTCTCCCTCATACCTCCCTCCCCTCACCATAGTCTTCGAGAAGCGCGGAAGTTAGCGAACAATTTCTCAAAATTATACTTGCTTACCTTCTCAAATTGCACTCAGGTTGCTACTTGTGGTAGACAACTATATTTTTCATCCGTTAGGAAGTACTACTTTGCAATATTCACAATATTTTCACAATTTCGTGCCAAAATGTAGCACACACTGCACTTTTTTTCTTCGTCAAGCGCGTCACCCTTATTTTCAAATCACTTTTTAACAGTCTTCTATACAACACAGCATTGTAATAAGTTGATCGATTACGTGAAATTGTCCACACTTTCGCCTGACCTACAGTTTATCGCGAAAAACTTACGCGTTTTCCACTTTTGTGGCCGAAAACCCGGATCAATTTACATCGCGGTTCGCTAAAACGGAAAAGCGTACCGTTAAACTGAGTGGTATTGTTCAACGTACGGTGAAATTGATCAAACCGCAGTTCATGTTTATCACGAAACAAGGCTGTTATTTTGGTAATCTTTTTAACTATTTTCAATATCATACTGCCAATGTGATTTCAATAGATAACAGAACAATCGTTCGCTGTTTATGAGTTGAAACTACATCAATTAATGTCACCCCATAACACGGTAGTTTTTTACGGTGAGAGAGAAAAAGTACGAGAGAAGAGAGGAGAGAGTTGTCAACAAAAACGTAAATAAAGTGGTGCACAATGGGATAATTGGTGAAAATATTGGGCAAAGCAGGGATTTAAATAAATTTAAAAATATTTTATAAGAACAAATTGTGTTGGTGGGCATATGCAATAAATCATATGTGTGCCAAAATTCAAAGGTACAACTGCTATTTTAATACAGCTCATTTTGGAACGTTTTTGTTAGTTTATTTGACCAAGTCACACTACACTGTGCGCCGTCTGATTTGTTTATTTTGAGTGGGTGGTTGAGAGGGTTATTAGAGCGGGAGCCAAGCTTATTATTATGATCTCGAGCAACCTTCACCTTAAGTGATTTACGTTAGGTACAACAATTCCCATACAAGTCGCCCTCCAAAAGTTGTATGCAAGTTTACATCCTAACATAAAATGCTTAAATCTATGAAATTTGATTTAATAAAATGAAATATTTTGCATGTGTCGTTAATTTAGATGTTAATTGACCAATTTATCTTTTGATTGCTTAAAAAAATATTTCCATGCTTAATAGCTTGCAGTCAAAGAAGCCCAAAATCGCATATTTTACCCTGTAAATTGAGGTGTAGCTCAAAATTGTGACGTGCTGGAGCAATTCTGAGCTCAGATTCGGATTCAGCGGACCAAAATCTGTCAGAGACACATAAGTTTGCTCTTGAGACAAAAAAATGTTGCGAGACAAAAAATCATAAACATAAACAGGAAATCATATCCTAAAGATCAGGCCTGTCCACAGAAAAGGAGACAAGAGAGGGATTTTTCCTAATTTTGGCAAAGGGCGGATAGGCGCCCTAGGAGTGTATTTAACATTGGCAATGTAAAGGGTCGTTTAACCCCCAAAACCCCTTCCTTGTGCACGGGCTTGCTGGAGATATGTTTCAAAATTAGCCCTATCCTAATGACCATGAAGAAATGGACGAAGAATTAGAAAGAAAGATTGAGGAGGAAGATAATGAAGCGAGTTACTCATAATACAAAAATACAACTCATTATTACAATACAAGTACACCATCCGACATGCCCTATTCAAAATAAAATCAATTTTGTAGAAATGCATTTTGGCCTGCACTGAGTACTTTCTAAGAAAAATCAATAAGAGTGAGTTATTCTGTTCCAGCGACGCATTTTATACGGGGGATTTGTGCACTCCCGCCGTGCTCGTCACGACGATCGTCAGCGCGCGTCGTCATCAATGGTCACCATCAGTTATAGTGCCTGGTCCGGGGCATCATCGCAGCGCACCGTGCCGCCACTCGGGGTGTTACATCATCACAATAACTGCAGACTTCACGGTTAAGACGGCTTTTTATTAACCATATTTGTTGACTTATTTATTTCTCTTTCTGCTTCCACGTTTCTCCAGCACGTATTCGAGCTGTCTGGCGCGTGATGAACTTTTTCGCCGATATTTGTTTTGAGGGAGTACCTAGTTGAATGAAGTCAGTGCCGGTTGCGGATTCATCTCTGAAACTATTCCGCGCGACAGCCAAATAGTAGAATTGGGAATGCGTCGGTTCTGAAGATTCCTGAAATTGACTTGCATGTCCGGTCTGTTTGCAGTACCGTTTGACGAAATTGAAAACAATTGATGGCTTTGTTTTGAAAAGTGATATACATACCAATTGCTTGTGCCAGCAAAACTGATGCGAACGAGGTCGTTTGCTACGTATTATTCAGTAGTGGGCAGTTTTGGCACACATCCTGCGGTTCGTAGCGTGATGGGCGGCAAAATAGTGTCAATCAAAGTGAAATTCAGTTACCTTATGGTCCAAACTCGTCCATCACGTGTATGTGTGTCATTGTTGTAGAACCGTGTGAAATCCAAATCAGCTGGTGTGTAGTTAGCCTCCACAGCAGGAATGAACTTCTGCATCGTTTTGTGGATTATACGCACCAGCATACAACTGAATCCGTAAATACGCGTGAAGGTGTGGAACGCCACGCCAGGCCGGGCGAGAGCAATCACGAGCCGGTTGGTGATTCAACGAGGCCCCACACGAGATGCATCAAACGAGCAAGAGTGCCAGAGTGCGGTTGAAGCTGTCGTTCCACGAAACGGTGTGTTGTTGTCGGCATTGTTGCATTGTGCAGTCTGGAGAAGCGAAGTGAGGGTGAATTGAAGCCGGTGCGTGGAGAAGTCAACCTACGAGCGTTTATCAACCTTACCTTGCTGTGCTCTGATAACGTTTCTGATAACGGTGACGCGACGCAGCCGAGTGAGCTATAGTGGTTTTATAGTACGTGATACCATCAAAATGTTCCGAATTGTGACTTTTATTAGCGGGTAGAAGTCAACCCTTTGGGAGGAACGAAGAGTGATTGTTAGTGCATAGCGGCTTGTGAGTTTACGGTAATGGATTGGCAACGTACCGGGCTACAGAAAAACACGACACGGACAGTGAAGCAATCTTATCGGCAAGCGTGATGAAGAGTTGATAGTTAAGTGATGAAATGAGAATGGTTCTTGAAAATAATACTCCGTTAATACATGGTTCAACAATGTTTTGGACAAGAGTGAGAGTGTGACTCATTTTCTTACTACTCATTCTAGAAGCTTAATGCGAAGTGAGATTTCATCCCGACGCATTTTTGACTTGCAATCTCATCAACCTCAAAGCACATGAAATCGACAATACTAGGGTACGTGCATCGGTTTTAACCAGTCTAAGGGTGACCATTTTTATAAAAATAACCAATAATCCTATGAAAACTACCAATGTGTCAAAGGAAAAGTTTCAACCTATATTTCGTTGAGAAAATGCAAAAACTAAGATAATACTTGATTTTTGCATTGAAAGCGGCACTGGCGAAAATAGAAGCACTGCATCAGTTTTGGCTATATTTTCAACTTTGGTTACTATTTTGGCCAACCACGTGTATTTCTTAAGGGGTGTGGCCAAATTAGTAGCGCACTGGCCAAAATAGACATAATGGAGACGATTTAAGCAAAATATTGTTTCTTATTGCATTTTTTTAGTCAAACTCTATGGTTTTCATAGCTTTATCCATCCTGATATATTAGGATCTGGTAGTAAAAAATAAATCTCGAATACTTTTTCAAAACGACATATCAACATAGGATTTGCGTTTGTTATACGTCGTTTTGTAAAAGTAATGGGCTGAATAACGCACTAAGGGGCGATTTCTTCACCCTGGCTTAAGCGTTAAGCCAGGTTTAACTGTATGGGTAAGCCTGGCTTACCGGTTAAGCCGAGGTGAAGAAATCGGCCCTAAGGCCAAAACACCCGACGGGTGTTTGCTACTAGCTTAGAGATATTTAGAAAATGTTTATTATTGTTGAACATATTGTTGAATGCGTAAAGCCTGTATCCGCAATAATCGGGACACAGAAATATAGCTGTAACTCTGCAATAGATAAATTGATAATGCTCAAATTTGGCCTGATAATATCTTAAGATGTGTTAGTTTCACCTGCAAAATTTCATGTGAATCGGTGCAGTACTTTTTGTTGTAGCAATGAAACAGTAGAACGCGCGCAATAGGACAGGTCGGCGAAGTACTAGATTTGTAGTAATGAGCTGAATTTTAGTATGGTGAGAAGGTCAATTATCCGTTTCTGCAATAAAATGGTGCAAAAAGCGTGGGTATTATGATTCCTTGCCTAATTTGATGCTGTTTGAGCATCTTGGAGTACATTGCTCAAAATTTCTAGAGCACCGTTTTTTAGAACCGTTGAACGGATTTGGATGAAAATGCATCACGCTGTTGACAACCACTGAACAATTAGCGTGATGCATTTTCATCCAAATCCGTTCAACGGTTCTAAAAACCGGTGCTCTAGAAGTTTTGAGCTATGTACTCCAAATACCTTGTCCTTAAAGAATCACAAAAAAACGTACAGTAGTTTCGGGTCGTCTTCTTCTTCTTTATGGCTCTACGTCCCCACTGAGACTTCGCCAGCCTCGCTTCAACTTAGTGTTCTTTGAGCACAGTTATTAACTGAAGGGCTTTCTTTGCCTGCCATTGCATGAATTTGTATATTGTGAGGCAAGCACAATAGTACACAATGCCCAGGGAGCCTGGATTTTTCTCTCGACTGAAACGGGAATCAAACCAGCCGTCTCCGGATTGGTGATCCATAGCCTTAACCACTAGGCTAACTGGAGACCTGGGTGGTATTCCTGGTAAAATGTCGAAAGGAATTCTATGATGAATCCTTGAAGAAATCTTTGGAGGAATCACAGGTTTCCTGGAAGAATAGCAACAGGCATATCAGGAGAAATCGCAGGGGTAAATACATAAGCAACTCTAGGAAGAATCAACGGAAACTCCATGGAGGAATCCCAATAAGACGCAGCATTTTTGGCCGATCTATTAATCCCCCTCTCCTTCGTAGCATATTTTCCGATACATACCTAATACATGGCTCGTCACGCAATCCCAGACCCCCCCCTACGTCTTTTATGGACGCTCCCTAAGAGCTTGTGGAGGAATACCGGGATTAATACTGTACATTTCGTAGTTGAAAATCACTGCGACGAGAAATTGATGAACTGTTGATGAGATAAACTTGCGAAAAAAATCACGTTCTGATGAGATTTGAACCCACGACTCCGTATTCGCAAAAGTCAAACAGCAATCACACACCATGAACAGTTCTTGTTTCACAATTTGATATGTCAATCACTCAACATGCTCGTGATTGTGTCTTCTACACAACATATACATGTACATGATGAGCGAGGTTGTTTGATAGTGTTGTACTTTTTAAAATGGCTCACGTCCGGAAGGGTTAAGGAAATTTCCATTATGAAGCGTCAAACCCGCCACCCTCAGCATCATTTTGCTGATTTCATATACGCTCACCACCTCGGCTATATGGGTTGAAAGACTATTCTTCTTAAGAGGAAACAAACCATCATCCGTATTGAAAAACTCAAAAGCAGTTTTTTCGATGCAGTTTTATCACTGCACTCAATTTTCCATCTAGATGACAGTGAAATAATTTTCAATCGTGGCTTTGTATATTTGAGCGTAAAAACTGCTTTTCAATAGTTGATGATAGCTGATTATTGAATGATGGTTATTTGAGCCTTTTTTCCGTCATCTCTAGGATTCATTCAGGTTTACTTGTTGGGGTTGCTAAAGAAACTTATTATGAGATTTATGTTGTAGATTTCCTGCATGAATTGCGTCAAATGTTGCTATCAGAATTCTTCCTGGGATTTATCCATGAGAAAACCATGAGGAGTTTGAGGTGGGATTCCTCCAGAAATTCTTGCTGCGTTTCCTTCTATTTTTTTTTTGTATTTTTGCTGGTGTTTCTCCAAGAATTCCGCCGAAAGTTCTTCAAGAAATTCTTCCGGGGATTTTATAACGATCTATTCAGATTTTTCTCTTTAAGATTGTTCCAGGCATTCCTCCTGTGATTCCTCCAGGAGCATTTCTTGAGATTCGTTTAGGAACTCCTGCTAGGATTCCTCCAAAAAATCTTGCTCGTATTCCTGCAGGACTTTTTCCAAAAAAATCTACATTCCTACGGCGATGTATCCAAGGGTTTCTCTAACAACTTCTCCAATAATTCCTCCTACAATTGCTAAGTGGATTTATCCAGAGATTTTCAAGAAATCCTGCTGAGATTTCTCCATATATATCTGCTTAGACAGTCCAGGAGCTTCTGCTCCTCTAAGAGTTTTTTTTTTCTGGAAATTTCATTAAGCACCCTTTAAGATATTTTTCTAGAAATTGCTCAAGCATTCTTTTTATGATACCCGCAGGGATTTTTTTAGGCACACGTACTGGAATTCCTCCAGAATTTTTTGTCGGTATTCCTGCAGGACTTTATCTAGTAATTTCTGCAGGAATTCCTCTAGTGATGTGTAGATTTCTGTAGATATTTCTGCAATAATTTCTACATGAATTACTCTGTGCATTCATCTTTGAATATACAGGGGATAGACAAAATGATCGGGACAGGCAAAATTTTCACTTTCCAAAAAATGTTCAACTAGCTGTAACTTTTCGAAAAGTGCATCAAATATTCTCAAATTTTTACTGTAAGTTCTTCAACTAGTTGTGTATCAGTGGACAAAATTTGGAAAAAATCGGACAATTCTTCACAAAGTTATAAAGATGTTTGGAAAACAAAAAAATATCCGATAGCTAACTTTGAGCTGTTATATCTCCGGATTCATTGAGCCGATTGCAATGAAATTTTGACCATTCATGACTTATATAATGAGCTCTGGAAAACATTTGACTTAACTTGAAATTTTTAACAAGCGAAAAAGTTATGGCGATTTTATTTTTTTCACGATTTTTTAGTAAATTGGTCTATTTTTAGAGAAAAGTTCCCGGTGGTACTCCTACGATAATTTTAGGAAAATCTCCTACAGAATCCAGGGTCTTGTGCGGGAATTTGCGGTGGAGCTTCTCATTCCCGGTGGAACTACCGGCCGTTGCAACTCTAGAGATGAATTAGGAATTTCTGGGTGGAACTCTTAGAGGAACTCTCGGTAGAACTTTAGGAAGAATTCCCAATGAAACTCATACACAAATTCATGGTGGTCCTGCAATTCTTGATCACTTCCCAGGTAACCAATAAGCAGTTAAAATTGTATATATTCAGGACTATATGCGGCTTTATTGCATGTCATTAAATGCTAATCTGTCGAATATGCACCATAAGTGCTAATTGATTGCAGGTTTTAGCTGATGAAATGCTTATTCTTCATATCCCCCAAATTGTGAAAGAAAAAAAAGCATATTTTCCCCTGCTCATTACAGCCGCTCAATATTCTGCCTTTTCTCTTTTCACTCTCCACTCTGTAACTATTAGGGATGTTTTTGCAGTTGTTTTTTGCTGCTCCCGCTGAAATTGGGTTTCGATCCCTCGATCCTCTGGATGATGGTGCTAGAGTTTCTATGAAATTTTTGAGATTAATTCAAATTATTTCTTTCGGGTGTCAATGTTTTTCGAAGCCCTTTTGAAAAAGAGTCTTTCACTCCAAAAATTAAAAAAATTGATCAATATTTCGAAAAGTTATGACAAAATGTTGGTTTTTGATCAAAAAAGTGTAATACATATGCGATGGTCCTTCTAACGCATGAACTGGAATTGTAATGAGATCGAATTCGATGTTTTATTTTGGGGCGTAGCTAGGAATATTTTAAAGATGTATAACTTTTTGCAAAAAAGATTTGGAAATCATATTTTACAAATACCGTCAAGGCGCCATTCACCGTGTGCCTTCGAATATTTTTTCATTATTTCCATATTATGATTACATGATACGACAATTTCTCTTCAATTTTACCAATACAACACTAATGTATTGTTACCATGTCAAAACGCTCATTAGAAACATTCAAAAGTATCATTTTGACACTAAAGTGTGTTTACATGAAGCGAGTTTCTGCTCGTTCACTGCATTCATAGTGAAAAAACGAAAACTGCGCTAAGGTGATTTAAAAGATAAACTAAATGTAGTAACGTTTTTATTCCACCAAGAAGCAATTAAATTCACATATCAGGTATGTATTTTGCATTACCGAAGTTTAAAAAGAGTTAAAAAAAAAGTACGATTACTCGTACTTTTTAATTGAAACAAAAAGGCACGGTAAATGGGTACCCTAAAAATCAATGGTCTCCATTCACCGTGCCCCTTATTGTCCCATATATCTAGAAAAAATCGAAAACTTGAACATTCATTTTTCTAATAAAATCTTGCAAGTTATTACCTGAAATGAATTCAAACGAAGAAAATTCCCTTGGCTGGGTTGTTTGATCATTTTTAAACAAAGTAGAATAAAATGTCTCATACACGGTGAATGGGTCCCTACTACCACGGTGAATGGTGACCTACCACGGAATTAGGCGACCCTACTACCCTTTACTAATTGTACTATATCACCAAATTTTCTGAAAAAAATTCTACTTCTGTGGATTTTGCTTTGATTTCAACCTATAATGAAGGCAATTAAAAGCGGCACCAACAATGTTTATAAGACTGGTGTCAAATGACAGCCTTTATTTGCCCCGAATCCTCTTAGATCCACGGTGAATGGTACCTTGACGGTAGTGGGGCAAAAGTTCTAATTGTGGGACAAGAGTTCGAGTAAACTTTAGGTAAAACCCAAACATTCTACAAAATGTACATATTATCTTTAAAAATGATGGAATCAGTGAGAAAATCCGATCAAAGTTGAAAAAAAAGTTGTTTTATCTGAATTTGGCGGAAAACTACTAATTTTTGGTGAAATAAATTTAACCCTGATTTGGGTAAAATCCAGATCGAACTTTAAATTGTATTATGAAATTCAAATAACTCAACGTACATATGTACAGATGGGTAAATTATTGGTTAAATTGGGAAAAAATCCCCAGCTCAGGTGAGATTTGAACTCACGACCCTTATTCGCTAGACAAGTGCTTTACCAACTAAGCTACCGAGCCAATTAATGACCCGCCAACTTAGTTGTCATAAGGTTCGATTCTAATCTCATCGATCTATATCATCTTCCCCTAAACCGCAAATATAACCATCTCTGTTGTACATATGTACGAAGAGCGAAAGCGATTTGTTTATTGTTTGAAACTGTTTGCCTATCGTACAGGCAACGCTTCCTCAACCACTTGTAGAGGAAGAACAATGCTACCTGGAAGGCGATCAAACGCGTCGTTCGCATTCTATTTGATACGACGGGTAACTACGTAGAGGTAGATGCTCGAAAACGACTCACTTGAAGTGTAAATTTTCGGTAAGGGTCGTGAGTTCAAATCTCACCTGAGCTGTGGATTTTTTCCCAATTTAACCAATAATTTACCCATCTGTACATATGTACGTTGAGTTATTTGAATTTCATAATTTGACCACACGGATTGGTATTACCGAAAATTTTACCTGTCCCAGTTATTTTGAGTATCCCCTGTAAGTGAAATTCGTGATGGAACGCCTGAGGAATTTTCTTGAAGTACACATAGAGAAGAAGTTTGAGGAACTCTTGGGATTTTTTTTAACCTCATAAAGGAATTTCTAATGGAGTTTTCTGTGGAACTTCGAAAAAAATTCCAGTGGAATTTCCACAAGAAAACCCAATGGCCTTTCTGCCAATTTTTTTCATGGAAGTTAAAGAAAAACCGGAGGAACTCCTACAGAAATTCTCTTTGGAACTAGTAGATGAATCCCCGGTGGAACGCCTAGAGAGATTCTTGCTGTATCTCCTAGGGAAATCTCCGGTGGAACTCCCTGCAAGTATTCTTGGGAGAATTCTTAGAGGAGTTCCCAGCGAAGTTTCTGGAGGAATTCACGATGAATTTTCTACAACAATACCGTACAAATTAAGTCGAAGGGGCTTAGATTTTCATGAAACTTTTTCCACAGGCAGTGTTCATGTATATATTACCCAAAAAAGTTGAGAAAAATTCAGAGTCGCCTGTTTTCCCGGAAAACTCAGGTTGAATTTTTTTGTTTTCCCCTGACACTACTTATTTGGAGAAATCATAACTCAAGAACGAAGCATCGTTGAAACAAAGTTTGTTTTAGAAAATGAAAGCAAATTTACTCAGAAATCCAGAAAAAATATGAGCTGGAAAAAGTTTTCCCCAAAATTTTCCACAGTTGAGAAAATTCTTAAGGAAATGCAAGAAAAACTATGCCCGAACTCGCGGAAAATTTTCAAAAAATATATTTGAGGCGGTAATTTCATAAACTTTGACCCCTGAAATTTTTGAATTGCACTTATTTTTCTTTCCTTAGTTATGACCAATTTTGAGAAAAACGACCATAATATACCGTGATTTCGGGTGAAATTGATCACTTTTCACAGTTTTTCGCTACTAATTTTTGAATAGTTATCGATATGGTCAAACTCAATACTTTAAAACAAGAACGACCACGGGTTTCGTAAGTCAACGAGGTTGAAACTTTTACTGCAAATCATTTTATTGCAATAAAAATCATTTAAAATAAAAAATCAGAAATTTTTGTTTCGGGGTGAAATTGATCAGTCAGTGAAATGTATTTGTAAGTGCTGAAAATAAATTTTCCATCTGAATTAATTACCACAGAATGCGAAAAGCTTTGTAAAACTTACACAAGTTAAGTGAATTCCTAATTATTTAAGTTTAAAGTTTAATAAATCTAAAGAAAACGCCTAAAAGTATGCTATTTTCATACTAAACCAGCTATTACTTAAGCAAAAGTACATTTTTTTGCATAAATATCAATTATTGATATTTATGCAACTTTTTTTTTTATAGAACTTTTGATAACGAAATCTGGTTTAGCGAACACTTGGCAGCTATAAACATTCATTCGAATATTTATTCCATGTGCAATACACCAAAACCTCCATTTAGGTAATGAGTCGTAACTGCCTAAATAGAATTTTTACCTAAATGGATTCAGTTTATTACCTAAATGGATTACAAGGTTGCAAAGAAGTTCAACAAGGGAGAGTTACTAGGAAATTTAAAGGAAATCATGCGGAGTTTCAGATGGCTTTCAATGAGTTTCAGGAGGGGGTGGGTTTCAGGAGGGGAGGGGCTTCAGGGGCGTTTTCGGGGGTTTTGGAGGGTCTTAGATCAGAATTGTCATTCAAATGACTAGCTGCCCAGCCAGCAATTTGGTTGCTATACCGAAATTGCAACTGAAATAGTCACACATATATAGCACCAAAGAAATCGTATTAAATGCACGAAACAGGTATATACATACTAAAGTGGAGGCCATATCGAAACATATATACGATTACTGCGATTCCATCCAACATAATTTACGATTTCTCGAAAAATTTCTACGGTTTCGCCGATTTTATCCGTCTAAATATACGATTATGCATGATCTTATTACGATTGAGAGTACCAATATACGACTCAAGATTTTCAAATAAAAAAAAACAATTGGTGTTCAATGGGAATCGAACTTAAGTCCTTTGATTGAGAACTGCGCGTTATCTCTATTGGCTATATTGCCAAGTTGAAAATAAAGAGATGAAAGTGAATGGCATGAAACGAATAAAAATTAGCATGATACGGTGCCAGACTTGTTTTGGGAGCGTTGTTGTTGTGCATTGAGTGGCATCAAAAGTGGTGTCCTGCAAGAGGCCCGGAATTCACATCGTTGTTGGAATCTATACATCACTCATTGTAAGTCATCTGCTAGTATGAAAACCTATATATTTGGTTGAAATTATTGGTACCATGGTTGGAATGTGTCAACAAAAACAAAAATACAAATTTGTGATGAATACCATTTTTTCTTTCCTCCATCATACAAATATGTAAACAAAACCATTTACGATTTCCGAGATTAAGTTTCGACTATTAAAAGTGCAGTAACAATCATATGCGACTGTTAAAATGAATATACGATTTCGACGATTTCATTCACTTCGTATACAACGCACGAGTGACGCAAACGATCAATATACAACATTGTTATAGTTGTATACGATTTCACCGATTTTCATCATACCTTTAGGTAGCAAGCTCGATTTAGCAGATTCATATACGCTGTGAAGCGACGATTTCCACGATTCAAATAAATCATATATACGATGCTAGCGAACTTGCAGCTTGACACTAAGAATGTATGTTTTTTTTCACGATTCTATCCGATTCTGTGCGATCCTACCGATAGAATCCCGCACCTTTTATGATCGGAGATGACTATATGAAACAAAATCGCAATTGAAATTTAATTTGGCATGAAATGCGATTTTACGCAATCATTGTCAACAAATATACATATTATTACACAATTCTGATTAAATATATGAAAATATACGATTTTTTCCACACAATGATTTACGATATGTGGTTGGCTGGGTGGGCACTAAACACGAAAAACCTTGTGCAAAACCTTGCGAAAATCCCTGAGAAATTCCGCCAGACTGAAAAATTATTGAATGTCGGGCCAATTTTTATCGTATGTTGGGCCATTGTTGGACCAACATCGAACAACTGTTGGGTCTATGTTGGGTTTGGTGCCCAAAATAAAAACAGGTGAATGATAGGTTGATGTCGGGTTTGACGTCATCAATGCTGGAGCTGATATCAATTGAATGATGGAAAGATGGTTGATTATCTCAATTTCAGCTGGAAATGACGCTGGACACTTTTCAAAACTGTATGGAGGGGGGGGGGTGTTTAGGGGGCAACAATGCATCCCCCTCCCCCCATACACTCCACCTAACACCACTCACTACTTCTTTCCCATAAACCAATCTTATACCTAATCTTAAGTACTCCAACTGATCTGAACACAATCAAATTCCATTTAGGTAACGTTACCTAAATGGAGGGACCTAAATAGATTTTACCTAAATGGATCCTACCTAAATGGAGGTTTGAGTGTACAGCTACAGTTACAGAAGTTCGCAAGTGTCTTTGAAATCCGCCAATCACGCAGTTTCGGGAAATATTTAATTTAATGCAGAAATATGTGACTAATTAGCTGTAAAACATGTAAACTCATCATTCAATAACCCTTGGGCCTAATGATGGTCATTCTCTACAAATTGTTTCAAGTTCAAAGCTTTATTTTTGACAAGTAAAAATTGCCCTCACGTCGATCAATTTCACCCCACTGATCAATTTCACCCGAAATCACGGAATGCGTACAGCTATTCTTGAAGAAACTTCTATAGGAATTTCTAGTGGATCTCCTAGGGAAATACTTTGAGAAACTAAAACACAGTAGTGGAACTTCTAGAGAAAATTTCTTCGGAACTCCTAGGAAAATTCCTAACGGAATTCAAAGAAAATCTTCAGGTGCAAGAGGCATTCCCGTAGGAAAATTTGAAAACCATTCTCAGTGGAACTTCCAAAAGAATAGTCGGGAAGTATTTCCATTGCAACCAGTAGAGGGATTTCTGATAGAACTTCGAGAGGAATTTTCGTTGAAACGTCTAGGCCTAGGGTATATCTCGGTGGAACAACTAGATGATTCATTGATGGGACTTTTGTGGGAGCTAACGGTTGTTTTCATGCAGAAATTCGAGCTGAAACTCGTACAAAAGATTCTGTTGTAATGTAACTCATGTTGTAGTTTCGGCCAGAGCTCCTGAAATTACTGGTGG